>NW_026045951.1:0-15464 GCF_023898315.1 Schistocerca nitens
TCTCGCTCTGCCCTCCCATCCTGCCCCCCATCTCGCCCCCCCACTCACACCCCCCTCACACCCCCATCTCACCCCACCCTCCCATCTCACCCTCCCATCTCACCCCCCCACTCACACACCCCTCACACCCCCATCTCACCCCACCCTCCCATCTCACCCTCCCATCTCACCCCCCCATCTCACCCCACCCTCTCGGGCCCCCTCCCCCTATCTGCCCCTCCCCCTATCTGCCCCTCCCCCTATCTGCCCCTCCCCCTATCTGCCCCCTCCCCCTCTCTCCCCCCTATATGCCCATGAGTTTGGTTATGCTGCCTTTCTCAGGGTGGCAAGTACATTTTTGGTGCTTTGTAAAAGACAACTTTGTGATTTAATGTCTGTTTTTATCCGGGATATATCTCCTATTGTTTAGGTATCTTTTAATACTAATGTTGTTGTTAACATTTAATGATTTTTACATGCCAACATCGTATACAACTTTGTAATACATACTGTATGTGGCGCTGCTGTGTATTACTATTGTCATTTTAAGGATTTGACTGTTTTTGGTAAAGGTTGTAAAAAGTATTAATTTTATTGTTGATTTCTATGGTTATTGTATTAATTGTTGTATTCCTGTTGGTTGGAGAAATTTTAATAAATTAAAAAAGGTTTCCTCTGTCCCGATAGGGTGGCCCTTCCCGAGGTTTCCTTACGGCAAAAGTTGCAGTAAACTGCCAGTTATCTGTATGCACTGTAACTATTGCACATTTTTGACATGGTTTTCACATCTTCGTAATAGCAATTTTGACTGCCTTACATAAGTCTTGAAATGATGTGTTCTATATTTTTTGTTTATGCTTAAAAATTTGGTAATACCCTTGCTATATGTGATTGTAAATTTGATTTTCCGCCATGTTGGAAAATGGGTCTCACTCCGAAACTAGTTACTGAGTGAATAAAAAAATTAAAATTTGCAACTTTGGACTTGTTTTTCTTTGCACTGAATACTCATTACAGTTACACAAAACTCAGTTTATTTCACTGGGATTTGTTATGTATAACAATGAATTACAGAAGTGTGCATTACATGTGTATAAGATTTATTTAATGCATTTTTAAGTTACCTTTCACTGGGACCAACAAAACTTTATGTATAAATAAACAGGGCTATGTCAGGTTAAACTGTATTCATTCTTCTTGAAATTATATTAGATTCAGTTTTCATTCCATAGACCTAAAAATGAGATGATTCTCCTGGGTATGGAAGAAGTCATAAAATCTAAAATAAAGAAAATGTAAATCATTTGAATATAATCCTCACTACCCTGATCATTTGTCAGGAGACTGATAAAATATGTGAGTACATTACAGTGAAGTGGGACAGCAAATATTTACAGAACTGATACATTGTCAGAATTAAACATAGTCATTCACAAAATACCTAATCTTGAGTGTGGTGACAAAGTGCTGTTAAAATTGCAATCTTAACAGGTATTTTTATTTGTGCTGGTCTAACAGTCCCTGTTAAGATACTCATCTGTAGAGTAGAAGGAATTGCTTATCGAAAAGCATTTCAAACTCTGTTTAAACTGTGCTTTATCTGAAGCAAGTTTTTAATGTTTGTGGGCAGTTTATTGAAAATGTGTTTCCCTGAATATTGTATCCCTTTTTGGACCAAGTTAAGTGATTTTAGGTCTATTTGTAGATTGTTCTTATTCCTGTTATTTATACTATGTATTTAGCTGTTGGTTGTAAGTACACACACATTACTTGCAACAAATTTCATTAAGAAATAAATGTACTGAGCAGCAGTGGTTAGAACACCCGAGTCTTGAACTGGTTTCTACACAATATTTTTGAATTTATGCCACAAATGAGTCTTGTTTGCATACTTGTGTATGCTAAATACTGTTTCTCTGTTTGATGAGTTTCCGCAGAATGATGAACTCGGTACACGACGACGAGCCCTAGGACCAAGATGTCGCTATTAGAATATTAGAAAATGAGTGGAAGGGGCGGGGGTGGGTGTGGGGAGCGAGGGGAAGGCAGAAATGCGGGAAGGAAAGGGGGCGGGGCTAAGCCCTTGAGTTCAGGAGTTCATAGTCCGGGAGACGGTGGAAGTAACAATGGGGTTGGTGGTAAACTATAGCAACACAGCAAAGAACCGACTAAACCAAAAATAGACTTGTTTGTTCAACACTGTCCAGCTCCATTATTTTGCTTTTAAAAATCTCAATTTCCTCCAAAAATATCCAACTGCATACCTTTCGATGCGTGATGCAAAATCTTAAGCGCGTTATCAATTGTACCAACCCAATGACCCTAATTTTTTACATGCTGTCCAAACACAGCCCTATTAAATTGGCCCACATGTTTTTTTTTAAAAAAAATGGGTGACAAACTTCTACCCATTTATCCGTATTGTAACTGAATGTATGGTGGATGAATTATATTTATCACCCCCTGACAACTTGCCAGATTGTTGAGCCTATGTTTCAATTTATACCTTAGTTGCCCACCGTATGGAAAACTACCCTAAATCTTTTTGGGAAGGAGTGGGCCAACTTTACAGGGATTGGTATCCTACATTGCAAAACTGGGTTCTTTTTTCTATCATCTGTCCGTTGTGGTTTCATTGCCCTATGTTTCCTGTACAAACCGGAAACCAGGACACCGCAACCTGCTTCAAAATGTTTAACTCTTTATTAACCTTGTCCTAATTTAAGCAAACTAAACAGTCATTCACAAAGTACAAAAGTAGGCTACTTTTTATCTACTGGGGTGATTAGAATAATTGCATACTGTGGCATCAGACTGTGTTGGCTGCAGAAAAATTGAGAAGCCAAGGCTTTCATCACTTCTGATAATAAGCAAATCCAGAAAACTCAATTTCCTATCCACTTCAACTTCCAATGAGTACTTAATCTGCTCATTGAATAAATTAAGAACAGATACAACCTTGTCGTAAGTGCTCTTCAAAATCATAAATACATCATCAACAAACCTTTTGTATATGTATATTTAAAAAAAAAAAAGAAAGAAAAAAATCAATGTCATCAGAGAAATCCTGATTCAGTTTAAAAATTCTACTCTCCAAATTATCAAAATAAGTGTCAGCCAACAAGCCCAAGAGGCAGTTGCCCTTAGCAAGTCCATCTGGCTGTTGGTAGACTTTATTATCAAAACCGGAGTAATTATTTGATAGACTGAGCTGGAGGAGATCAAGAAATTCAATCAGCTCCCCACTGCTCATAGTAGCATTATGCATTATGAGATAATAGAATAAAAGTAAGCACAGTATGCAAATTTTATTACCTTTATATCTTCATCTGACATCATTTGCATTGCAGATGAATACTGGTTCAGGTGCTTCAGCCCTTCCCAACTGAATTTATTGTTGAGTTGTAATCCCAGAAATTTAATACTGTCTGTATGTCTTTATAGCTTACACGCATGGGGGAAGGAAACTGGAACTGCATAGAGTGGGTCTTACCAAAGTTTAACAGTGAATTAGCTTTAAACCATTTATCAACATAAGTGAAAATTTGATTAGCGGTCATTTCTAAATTTGTATTTGATTTGCTACTTACTTGCAATGTTTGTATCATCTGCAAACAAAACAAACTTTACGTTTGGCAGTATAACAGATGAGAAGTCATGAATGTGTAATGTACACAAGAAAAAGCAACAGACCCAAGATGGAACCTTTAGGAACACCACATGTAATTAATTCTCAATCAGATGATGACTGACCACTTACTCGACAGGTATTCTGCAGTGAAATCCTTTGTTTCCTGTTAGTTATGTAAGACTTGAACCATTTCGCAGTACCGCCAGTGACACCATAATATTCTGATTTGCTTAAGAGAATGCTGTGATTAACACAGTCAAAGGCTTTTGACAGGTCATTGAAAATGTCAGTAGTCTTTAATTTGTTTTCTAATGAATTAAGGACATTGCCACTGCACATCTAAATAGCCGTCTCTATATTGGAATCCTTAAGGATCCCAAACTGTGTATTATTTGCAGTCAGATACTTAAGGAGACACTTGAACACAACCTTTTCTTTGAAAAAGCTGGCAAAAGTGAAATTGGTTGATAGTTCAGTTGTATCTATTTATCCCCCTTCTTGTAAAGAGGCTTAGCGTCAGCATATTTTAGCCTATCTGGAAATGTTTCTCTGATAAGAGATTGATTACACAAATAACTTCAAATAGAACTCAACTCATGTGAGCACTCTTTGATTAACTTCATTGATATGTTGTCATAACTACTCTACTAGACAACTTTGATTTTAAGGATTTTATGATGGATGCTAGTTGTTTGGGATACATGAGTGTAATTTCCCTTTTACTGAAGTTATTTGTAAAGACTGGTCACAGATACGCCATTGCACTGTTTACTGAACCTGATAACCACAAGCTGTCAGTAACAGAAACAAAGTACTTCTTTAAGAAGTTTACAACACTACATGCACTTGTTACCAATGTTTCATTTATTTTTAGAGCTATCTCTTCCTCTTCCTTTTTGGCTCCACCTGTCACTTTTTTCACTACACCCCACACAGTTTTTATTTTGTTGCCTGATGTAATTATCTTTTGCTCGTAATGAAGCTGCTTGGGTTTCGGGATTACTTGGTTCAGAATTTTGCAGTATTCTTTGCAATACATTACAGTGCTAAAGTCAGAGCTGTTCCTTCATAGTAAATATAGTTTTCTTTTTGTCCCCATGATTCCTTTATTCCTTGTGTAACCTATGGTTTATTTTTAGACTTCTGTTTGATTTGAGTTACTCTTAGTAGAAAACAATTTTCAAAAGAGGAAGTAACTTTATTAATGAATGCTTTGTATTTTGCATTTGAGTCAGAAGTATTGTTAACAACTATCCAGTTCATGTCTTTGAGCAATCTCCTAAAATTCTCAATTTTTGAGTGTTTTTTTACCCTCATGAACTCAGATTTAATAGATTTTTATCTTGATGATGCATGTCATGGGCAGATAGCCCATTTACTATTGGTTTTGTGATACAACTTTTTTCCCTGGATTTGTGTACGAAGATGTTATCAATATTAATGTCAGAACATTTACATACCTAGTTGCAAAGTTCACAGTAGGAATTAAATTGAGTGGCAAAGTTACTGATTGCAATAATTGTTCACTGACAGACCTTTTCAATAAATCCACATTAAAATCGCCAGCAAACACTATTTTCTTGTTTTTTACTGTGAGACGCGACATTAGAGCCTCTAGATTTTTTATGAAGAGGTTAAAGTTTCCTGAAGGTGCTCCGTATATACTATTATAAAGGACATATGAAATACTATTTCTGCTGCACCAGCTTCTAAGTGCTGTTCTGAGTGCAAAATTTATTAGTATTCTTGAAATCAAAACCGTTTCTGTCAACTCCTCATTTCTCCATATTTTCTCTACAGAAGTAAGAAGCTGACTTGAATCCTGGAACATTTAACTTATCTTTACCAGTGGTCATATGATGATCCGACAGGCAGATTATATCAACTGGTTTGCTCAACTGTAATTCAACACAAATAAGCAACCCATTAAGCTTACCCCTTACTCCTCGGATATTATAATGCTATAAAGATAACTGATTTTGTGCGCTGGCTGAATTACAATTGGGTGGACCTAATTTTTCCTGTCAATTTCTGAATATCTGTAGTTTCAGTCAGGTGGTGTTCGCATGAGTTGTCTACAGTAAAATTTGCTTTCTGGTAGTGTGCTTTATTAGTGTGAATATCGTTTTCAGCCTGTCTCTGAACATCTTTTGTTTCTGCCTTCTCTGTCTTCAAAAAATTGCTGTTGTGTCACTTGTAGCCACTGATACTTCACCACTTGTGATAGTGTGCCCTGCCCCCCCTCAAGTTATTTGCTATTAGCCCAGACAGTTTTCCCTTACTTTTTCTGTTGAGGTGAAGGCCATGCCTAGTACAGTCCCACCTACTGCTAGTCAACATGAACCACACCAATAATAAGCTCCATATCTGATGTGATCATCTGTTCCACCTCTAAATTAATTCTCCTAACAGGAGAGTTTAAATGAGGCCAATCGTGGCACCTCAGAACATATACAAGGACAACACCAGAATGTCCCACTGGTGAAGCCATCTTTACCACGTCACCCTCAGTTTAACAATTAGGGTCCTTGCCTGTGCTGTTGCATGCTCCATCCACTATTACCACCGTGTCTTCCTTTGTGAAGTCTTTACAAAGTTAACCTACATTCTCTGTCACCTGACCCAGACTTACAATAGGTTTAAAAAAAACTTGTGGCCTCGTAACCCGACCTTAATTCATCCTGCAACAATTGGCCAACACCTCTACCATGTAAACTACCTAACAACGAAACTTTCTTCCTCTTCACAACATTTTTCTGACTTCTTACTTCTCAAACACCTTCTGAAAGCTTGTTGTGTCCTGTTTACTCCTACATCTACTTATGGCTCATCAGTTTCCAACTGTAACAAGAGATCAAACCCATTTTCCACATTAACAACAAAACTGTCTAAGAAACTCCCATTCTTACTTCTTCTATAACCTGTTGTCGTTTCCCAACTCTCTTTCCCTTCTCCCCCATTAACCTTTCCAGATCTTGTTTTGCCTTAACTATTTCCGCCTGAAGGTCAGCAGTCTTATCCACCTGTTCCACTAGCTTCCCATCTCTACAGCAAATCTTATTACACAACCAATGAACCTTGTTAATTTCCCTGATTCCCACACTGAAACAAACACCCACATGAAAAAAACTGCAACAGCCCTCACACCACACCCTGGAACTAACAATCGTAAGGCAAATCATACACTTCCCACTCATGACAAACAAATTTTAGCTTTAGTCTAACTTTCTAGACTATTCAGTTAATATATTAAATTTCATAGAAAGTTAAGCCTAAAGTTCAAAGTTTAGTCCAAAATTTGGATATTAGTTCAAAACTTCAGGAGAAATAGAAATGATTAAATCTGTATTGTTTATGTGACAAAACAAAAGACTGAGCCTACACTATAGAACTTTTCATGTTGGCTACTTATTAGAGAATCAAATGGATAGCAGGCAAGAATACACTAACAACACGAACTGTACTTCATTGAAATAATTATGTAACTCGCAGTATACAATAGCATAAACAAAACCTAGTCCAAAATTCATGCTACAAAATGTTTTTTTCTCTTTCTGAAAAATATGCAGATAAACGAGAAACATTCAACAGATAGTTTGCAATAGGCATTAATGTACTTATTTATTATATAATATTGCCTTAATTAATTGTTATCACACAATTAAACACTTACCTTTATTAGAGCTCTGAATGTGCACGACTCGTCAGCCAAATTCATAAAAGTATGAAGGTAATTTGTGTGTCTCATATATCTTGTGCACCAGATGAGAGTTTTGTCACGGCTGATTCTCTCAAGGCTATCAGTAATTCTGATGGAATATAGTCTATCCCTGGGACCTCTTTTAGACTTAAGTCATCTTCCATCTACATCCTTTTCTATTTCTATAATATTGTCTTAAAGTTCATCTTCCTTGTATAGACCCTCTGTATACTCCTTCCATCTTCCATATTTCACTTATCTTTTTTTTAGAACTGGTTTTCCATCTGACCTCTTGATATTCATAGAGCTGCTTATCTTTTCTACAACAACCTCATTAATTTTCCTGTAGGCAGTATCTATCTTTCCCCTAGTGAAATATGCTTCTAAATCCTTATATTTGTCTTCTAGCCATTCCTGCTTAGCCATTTTGCACTTCCTGTCAATCTCATTTTTTAAACATTTGTAGTCCCTTTTGCCTGCTTCATTTGCCAAATTTTTATAGTTTCTCCTTTAATCAGCTAATTCAGTATCTCCTGTGTTATCCAAGGATTTGTTCTAGGCCCTGTCTTTTTACCTATTTGATCCTCTGCTGTCTTCAATATTTCATCCCTCAAAGCTACCCATTCTTCTTCTGCTGTATTCCTGTTCCCTGTTCTAGTCAGTTTATTACTTAGTGCCCCAGTGAAACTCTCAACAACCTCTCATTCTTTCAACTTATCCATGTCCCATCTCTTTAACTTACTACCTTTTTGCCAATTTCTTCAGTTTTAATCCATAGGTCATAGCCAATAGATTGTGATCAGAGCTCACAACTGCCACTGAAAATGTTTCAATTTAAAATTTGGCTCTGAAAACTTCTATCTGACCATTATATAAATTAGTCTGAAACATTTCAATGTATCCAGGTCTCTTCCACATAGGCTGAAGAAGGAAACAAGCAAAGTCTTTTGTAGATAAAAAGCAAATATTTCAGCCATAAAGCTTCCAAATAACTTTTTTTAAAATTTCAAACCACTAAGGATACTTATTCAGACACACAGCGTGAAAACGTTTTAAATTTCTACGTGTATTTACAAACAATTTAGTTGTGAATCCTGCCGGAAAATGGTACAAATTGTGCCAAAAGAAGGTGCTACCATTTTTAGGTCCCTAATAATAGTCTGTAAGTGGTAATTCTGTGAGAGGACTGTCTACTGAATTGACAGTAGTTATTCTAAAACATTGGACAGTCTGGGTGTGCTTTATAAATGGAATGGTTTCCTGGACTTGTCCAGGCAATTACTGGGCAAGTTCCCAATGTCCACCTCAGGAACACAGCGCTTTTAAGATATGAAATGAATGAAGTTTGCATGATTCAGAAACACTTTTGCTTCCGTAGGACGGGAGAATGATGAACTAATTGGATTACTGTCTTATTCAACAATAAAAAATACCAAATGCAGGAACAATGATTGCTCATAAGATTTTGATGCTGAAAACGCAAATAGAGATTCATCTGATACCACTCTTAAGTTTCAAAAAAATTCACTTGTGGATGAAATATTTTTAATTTAAAAAGCAGTCTGGTTTGGTAGACATATGACATCCGCCATAACTATCTTGAACTTAGTTCAAACTTACGGTATCAGTGTGGCATCCTCAAAATCTGTAGACAGCCCAAATGTGTTAGCTAAATAGATTTGACTTGAAAAGAGATGTGATACATGTGACTTGAAAAGAAAGGTGATGCCACTTTTGCACAATTTCTGTAGTATTAACTTAAATCAAAAGCAGCATCAGTGGAAGCTCAGCCAGAAATTATTTTCAAAATGTGTGATTTGTGTATGACGTGACGCTTGAACATGTAATGGCATATGTGTATTAGCCAAAACGGTGCTGATATTTGGCAAACACTTTGGATTGTTAAGTTACAGATAGAAAAAAATTTTGGCAGTTGCTGTTTTTATAAATGTACTTATTACAGAACTGATATGTTTAGTTTCTCTCTCATGTGAAAATATGTGTAGTGTGGTTGTAGATAATTTTTTGGGAGTGTATCAAATACCTAAATATGAGAACAATTTGCATAGTTCGTATTGTCAAATATAAAAATACACGCTCTATCCACTAAAATGATCACACTAGCATAAAATGAAACTCTCAACGGTATTTCTGTTGTTTTGTGTTGTATACAAAAGTCATACATACCCTGTAGCATTTCCTCTTCAAGGCCCATCTGTGCAGACTTGCACATAGTTAAAAAAAAATTCTACTTTTAAATATCTATTGGTATTACTGGGTTTTTGCATGTTGAAGGTAAGTGATGTCCAGCCATTCTACCTATTTGTAATTTTACAAAAATCATAGTGATAAATTTTTATTGTTAACGAACTTAAATATGAACTTGTTGAACCTTGTAACACAACAGGTAAAACAAGAATCTGTATGGCATATTAGTTTTTCACACACTGATGCTGGTTTGTGATGCACTCTTCAGTCTTGTATTTATATAGTATCTAACTTTCTAGTGTTTGCTGTCTCAAATGTAACTAATGTGTTAATTGTGTATAATACTGGTCCGTTAATTTCATTGACAGGAAGAAGGGTTTGGTTCTGTTCAGAGGTCTGTGTCCATTGGCACACAAACCATAGACCGTTGGGCACCTTTGCCGTATGAACATCTTTTCTGTGGTGTTATGGACTCGCATGAGAAGGAAGAATCTACTGATGTATCAGCCAATGTACCAACTTCTGCCTCATTACATAATTCAGACCCTGCAGCCTCTTCATATGCTCTTGTCGACAAGTACATAGAATGCTTACAGTTGCAGCGAGAAGCCAGTAAAGTGAGCTCATTGTGTGAGTAAAATCCCAAAGTTTTACGTTAATTTTGAAATTTTTCCAGTGAACCAAACAGTCACAAAAGTTTAAGACTTGCTGTTGGCTGTAAACTACATACATGATATTTTGACTGGGCATCTGCCAGCCGTCTTCAGGTGAGGCATTCAAGACTGAAGATGACTTCGCCTGTGTTCAGACTGAATACACAATGTGTACTACTAAATTGTGGAATGGGAGAAGTCTTCTTCAATCTTAGTTGACTCACTGGAAGATAACTGGTAGGTCCCCCTCAAAAAAATTTGTATTTTAGTTCATGCTGACTGGCAACAATCCCAAAACTTATTTGAAGATCCCCAAAATTTCATTTCAAGCTGAATATTAAACTGCACTGTGCATTTAATCTATTGTACTACATATGCTAATCACTTACAGGTTTGTCAAGTTTCTCTAGAAGTGATGTTACACTTAACTGAAATAAGGCATCAGAATAAATACAGTTCGTAAACAGTACTGGAACCTAGAGTTAAAAAACTCAATGCTTTAGTGGCCTCAAGAAAGCAAGACTGGCTCAGTATCTTTCTTGGGTATAAGTCTACACTAAGAATAAAAGGGACTAATCACTGAATAGCAGAAGCATTGAGTACACACACACACACACACACACACACACACACACACACACACACACACACCTAGCACTCCTAGGAAATAAAAGCATATGGTGTACTGCCGCAGCAAGGTAGCCTTAACAACCCTTGAGGTTACATTAAATTACCAACATGGCACGGATTAGTAATTTTTTTTTCTGCTTGGTTGACAATCCAGGCGCCCCAGTAACTTCAGGCTCACTAGGTAGACAGCTGCACGCAGCATACAGTGGAAAATGGTGCTAGACTAGTACTACAGAAAATTTTGACTGGAGATCCACGAACATGAGATCAGACATTTCATCAGTTAATCTGAAGACAACCATATTTAGTCCCTGGAAACCAATATCAACAAGGGCAGATACCCACAGGATTTTACCAGATTGCGAGAAAATTACAGTGACAGCACTGAGAGACTAGTCTTCTCCAGATAGTTATTTTTACAATGACAGAATGGTTGCACATTATAATTTAGTCAGTCATTTAGCATTAGAACTTCACACAAGTGTCATAGACCCCTGAACACAAAATTAGCTCAAACATCGTGTGCTAACAGCATGAGCAAAACTACCAATGCTTTTTGGGGGGAGGGGAGGGGGGGGGGGCGAATACTCCTTCCGCACACTTGAATACCAGGTTCTACGTACAATATTATGAAAAGGATAGTCGCTACTTACCATATAGCAGAGATGCTGAGTCGTCACATACAGACACAACAAAGCCAGTTACATTATAAGCTTTTGGCCAACAAGGCCTTCGTCAATAATAGACCCCCCCCCACACACACACTCTCTCTCTCTCTCTCTCTCTCTCTCTCTCTCTCTCTGCAGGCTCCGGCAGCTGAAACCAGAAACTGCAGTTGTATGTGTGTGTGCGCGCGCGTGTGTGTGTGCCGGCGCGCGTTTGTTTCTGACAAAGGCCTTGTTGGCCAAAAGCTTACATTGTGACAGTCTTTTTGTTGTGCCTATCTGTGACTCAGCATCTCTGCTATATTGGTGAGTAGCAACTACCCTTTTCATAATATTGTTACATTCCTCCCTGGATGCCGGCCTGAATGGCTGAGCGGCTCTAGGCGCTACAGTCCAGAACCGCGTGACCGCTACGGCCGCAGGTTCGAATCCTGCCTCGGGCATGGATGTGTGTGATGTCCTTAGGTTAGTTAGGTTTAAGTAGTTGTGAGTTCTAGGGGACTGATGACCTCAGAAGTTAAGTCCCATAGTGCTCAGAGCCACTTGAACCTTCCTGGATTTTTCAATGTTTAGTTTCTATGTACATCTATATTTGAATGTTTTATCACTAATTCAAAACTTTTTGAAATCACTCTGCTTTTATCGCACAGAAATACCTGATTCCACATCCGTCTGCCCAGGCATGGCATACGTCATACATACAATCAGAAAAGTTATGACAGAGTTAGAAATGGCTCGATCTAACTTAAAAATTACAACTGTGCCTAAGACAGACAATTTTGTGATGTAATAACAACGTTTAGCAGCAAAACATTAACAGAATACTGATTTGTCACCACTAGCAGGCACAACAAGCTGCATAACTAGAAATGTAGGCACACATTATACGCAAAAATACAGGCGTAGAAGACACAATTAGACATACTGCCTTTATCCTTTGTTGTCCATAGGTAATCCATCATACTACTGTTGTACAATATCTGACAACTTCCTCCTCAGGCCACTGCACATCCTTTCCATTTGCCTACCTAACCATAAAATCTGGATAAAAACTGATCTCTCCAAAGGTCCACTGAGTGTCTTAGCCCTAAATATTCTCACACAGTCCATAACGAGCCATGCCAAGGAAGAATCAGCAGTCTCCTTGTGCAGCTGACACTACCTGCCACTCTGCCCTTAGAAGCTCCACTTTCTGGCCCAGAACAAGTGTGCCACTCTATGGCACTACAGATAACTCCCATCTGTATAGTTCAGAAAAGTTTGTGCTGGAGGGAAGGATCCAGGTAGTATGGGTTGTGAAGTAGCCATTGAAGCCGAGCTGCTTGTGCTTGGTTGCATGTTGTGCCACTGGGTGGTGAACATTGTTCGTGGACACAATTTTGTAGTGGGCATTCATGCTGGTGGACACCTGGTTGTGGTCATGTCAACATAAAAAGTGTGCAGTGATTGCAGGAGAGATGGAATGACATAGCAATTTCCACAGGTGTGATGGGATCAGATAAGCCTGTGACAGTACTGAAGTAGATGATGCTGAGTGGGTGGATTGCCAGGACTTGCATCCTGGTCTTTGACCAGGATTTGATCCCTGTGGCAAGGAGTTGGGAGTGGTGGTGGCGTACTGGAGAGTTTCCTATTTCTGAAATATTATATGTCTTCAGATTGGGATTGTTGTTTCCCTTAAGCTCTGAACTGCTGCCTCTTGAAATACTGTTCAGACAAATGGTGTATTTATTCTTCATATGGACTACTTCAACTTCTCCTGTGCTGAAATTGGAAGCTCTAATCGGTTCTCAGTCTTAACTTCTAAAATTATAGAAAGTTCTTATGTTCAGTACAGTTGCAAGATTGTAAAGAAGGTAACATGCATTTACCCTGTATAATGTTAATGAATGACAGTTATGCACTGTCTCAGTGATGTCATGATTTTTGTAAATCCCCCCCCCCCCCTCTCTCCCTCTCTCTCTCTGATGTTGCATGCTTAACCTACACATCATCCTGGTCCATTCCTATGCTATTCACAGTCCTGACCCTTTGCCTCAGGGGCCATTTCTGTCACAGGCTTACCAAAGGCAGGGCCACTTGTGAAAAACAGCAATGTCCAATTTTTTCTTATTTATTCATTTTTTTTACACCTCACCTGCTCCCCCTGGCATGACAACTAACCAGCTGTCCACCCAAATGAATGAACACCTTCAAACTATGGCCAGAAACAAACTTGACCAACAAGTGGCACAATGTAGATGCTTCACAACTCAGACCCTTCAGAGCCTTCCCTCCAATACCAGCTTTGCAGGCGCACTTTATCCTTGTAACATACCCTTCGTTCATGTAACCCTCCTGGCCTTGGTCTCTGCTAACCCAGTGTTTCGACACCCTCTGTCCTCTCACTGATGGGTCCCTCTGAGTGAGTGATGGACTAAGGCAGTGATAAATTGGCATGTTTGAAGTAACACTGTTTATTGAATATGCACTGAGTTAGTACATTTGAGTGCGAACTCCACAAATGCAATAGAACTGGAAATATTCTCCTGTTACAATTAAGGAATATGACAGAAATGACCTGTGGTGTGAGTGATACAGCAGAAACAATCTGGGGTGGCAATTACGTCGCCAATTGCCACAAGGACGAAGACCAATCGTTGGTAAAGGTGACGAGCAATAAAAGCAGTCCTCCACATCAGTGGTGGCATGTCAGTGTCTGGTTGCCCAGTGATGGCACAAGGTGCCAGTGTCAGTAGTGCTGTAGCAGCGGCAAGCATCAGGATCCATGGTGTAGTCTCACTGTGTGGCTGGCGATCCGTCTGGAACCAGAGTTGAACAGCTGATGACGGGCTCAGCGACTGAACAAGGGAAACACCCCGTCACATCCCTCTCGGATTTAATGGTAACATGGCCCAGTGGACAGCTCGTCAAAAACTGAACATGGGTCAAGCATGAAAACAGGAAGATGATGTACTGAACTGTGGAAAAAAAGAAAAAAAATAGTGTGAATGGTCCAAGGACAAGAAGTGCAATATAGAACAGCCTGTAAGAGTAGTGGGCATTGTGATTAAATGGTCACAGTGTTTGACTGTATTCAAAACTGTGTCACTGTCTTGGTGTACATCTGTTTGCAACAGCTAGGTGTAAGGAAGGGACCAACTACTCTACTAGCAACCAAAAGGAAGTGGCTTCCAAATGGAACGGGAAATGTATGATGACATGGCGACATGTCAACCAAACCCTCCGCATGGAAAATATGTCTGGTGTGTCATAAACAGCATTAGGAGATATTAAGAGTGTCATGACAGGAATGTCATATCGACATGCCTAATTTGATGCTGGTGAGTGAGTGAGATATGCCTACTTGCCAGATTTTGGTGTTCATATGAATGTGAATGTGATTGCTCCCAAGGAAATAATGAAAACATAATAGTTTGTCTCACATGCTGCAACAAATGAATGCATCACACAATTACAGTTTCCTGTGCTCTATCAAAACATATGTTGTTAACCTTTTTGAAGTTGCTTTCAGTTTTGTTAACTTTTGACCCTTGAATTCCTTTGTTGTAACATAGTTCACACCCATTTATTTGTTGTTTTCATTTGTCTAACATGTCTCACTCACTCTTCCCTTCCTTCCTCCCCTCTCTCACTCCTTCCTTCCTTCCTCCCCTCTCTCACTCTTCCCTCCTTCCTCCCCCTCTCTCACTCCTTCCCTTCCTTCCTCCCCCTCGCTCACTCCTTCCCTTCCTTCCTCCCCCCTCTCTCACTCCTTCCCTTCCTTCCTCCCCCTCTCTCACTCCTTCCCTTCCTTCCTCCCCCTCTCTCACTCCTTCCCTTCCTTCCTCCCCCTCTCTCACTCCTTCCCTTCCTTCCTCCCCCCTCTCTCACTCCTTCCCTTCCTTCCTCCCCCCTCTCTCACGTCCTTCCCTTCCTTCCTCCTCCCCCCTCTCTCACTCCTTCCCTTCCTTCCTCCCCCCTCTCTCACTCCTTCCCTTCCTTCCTCCCCCCTCTCT